>NC_051183.1:170976894-170996954 GCF_013339695.2 Rhipicephalus sanguineus
TCATGTCTATAAGCAGCCATGTACTTGATTATTACAAGCGCCAGCGCGTGTGCTCCGAGAAGCACCTTCCATGTGACGTCTTCCACAAAGGTTCGCATTTCTTAGCGTACATATACAGATGGTGTATTAAAACCTCACAAGGAAGCGCAAAAAAAAAATCGCGAGGCACGTGAAGCAAGGGCGAAAGAGTGGAAAGCTTTTTTATTGGCTTTTAATTGGCTTTTTATTTTATTGGCTTCTAAATGGCTTTTTATTTTATTGGCGTTTCGTAACCTCCGAGCCAACGCTCAAATTCCAGTTGGCTGGGAGCGAGTTGCGGTGGGATCCTTAAAACGATTATTTGTACATGTGTAGTGGTCGAACCATGTGTTACGTGCGCCCAAGTGACGCGTAAAGAGTACTGAAGGATAAAATTCGCTGCGTCGTCATACCGTTCAGATGCAGCGAGTGTTGCGCCGTCACCACAGTGCGATTGTTACAGAAGCGGGCCACTTCACTGTAGTGACTGCCCACGGCCACACTGTAGCATACATTGTCTAACAGTACTAGTCATTATGCTTTTTCAAGCGAAGCTTCCACTGACTTAGGTGTGAAGCTAGTGATGGTGGTGTTCCGAAAATACCATGGTGTACCGACACCGTAGGCGACATGCCTACCGTGTAGGTAATTATTATGTCCGGCGGGCCGAACACCGGCGACAAACATAGATTATCGATGACTAGTGTTAACTCAGTTCGCTGCTGCAGCGGCGTCGAAAAATACAAAAATTGGCCCGAGCATCAGCTTCTCCGCAATACATGGTTGCTAGCGGCGTTTGGAAGACAGATGCGCAACTGTACTACCTAAAGGTAGCATATACAGTAACTCTAGGTTTGATGAGGTTGAAGCGGCGCCTGCAGGACGCCACATTTGTGACACACCGCGAGCTCACACATCTCTTTATGCGCCATCACTGGAGCGGCTGTGGCATGCTATTTTGTGAAATTAGCGGCTTCTTTTTCTCCTGTGTTGTCAAAGTGATAAATGTTAAGCGTGTTTGGTGCTATGTTGTGTCCTCACGTTTGCTGTATTTTATGGCTTCTGAATTTTAACGCTGAAAATAAACTAGACAAGAGGACAAGGAAACTAGGAATAATTGTATTGCGAGTCCTGGAAAAATTTTTCTCGCGCCACCCAATGGTTCTTCGATCGCATCGTTTGTTCATTTTGTCGGTTGACGCATGATCACAGTACTTTATCGTGTCGCCATTTACCATCTGATGTATCCTCTTCGCTATTAGCGAAGCTTTACGGGGGCAAATCAATTTTAAATGCAGGGTAGATGTAAGAGCAACATAAGAAGTTATTTAGCACATACATTTAATCAACATAAAAAGGTATTTCGTTCTTGTGCTTCTGTCCATGCCTGTGTTGATTTTATGCCACTTCATAACTTACGTGTTTTGGTAGCGGGCTCAATTCATTGAACTACAAGTTATAATTCATACGCCACCATCGCTTGCCACAGTATCACGCAATGTAAAATGGCTGCTTCCATGATTTGCTTTTCTGCTGGCAAGACCCGTTCTGCTACACATTATCCGCGGTTCACTTGCTAAAGCCAGCCTTGAACAAGACAGACCGCGATGAGACACAATGATCAATAAGCTTCCACTCCATAGTGTAGGTCCCCTGACAGATGAATCACTGCGCCTTTCATAAGTTACACTCTAAAGGTTGCAATGCTTAGCGCGGTGCTTTAGCTTTTAAAATGACACGCTACTGTCAATGTAACCCCTATAAATAAAGAAATAAAGAAAACACGGATATAATTCTCTTAACAGCCACGTAACTTATTAATTATAGGTTACTTGCCGTTTTATGCTGTCGTAAACGTTGCCGTGATTAGAGTGTATATCTGCTTAGTCGCAATCAAGTCGGAATCAATGCTTAACTGATATACAATTTTTTTTCACTTTAGTGAACAGGGTGGACCCAAAAGTTACAGTGCACTTTTGAGTATCAATTCGTAGAAGCACAATATATGATAAATTCTCACCAACCGGATCCTTTTCCCGTGACTTCATACGGGAAAGAAGCTATGAAAATCACAGCCAAGGCGCTGCAATTGAAATGCTCGTATCTGTAAAACCTGATGGCATTAGCATTTCTGTATGGTTGTATTACAGTAGAGGTATTACTATAAAGATCTCGGGTGTGAAAATTTTATCTGTAATCCAGTGTTTTGAAGAAGGGCTCCAGTGTCGGGCTTAGCGTTGTCATCTTTTCTTCATCATCTACATTAGAGGTGAATGTCGTAGGAGTGCTTCTCAAGAAAAAGATCAAGAATAAAATGGAAGCCTTCCGTAGAAGAGGCCGGTGGGCCCGTGGACATCCCATTCCGCCTGATAAAAACAGAGATAAAAACAGAAAAGGTGCACATGAACCGGTGCAGACGCGCTTCATGTGTGTTTTTTTTTGCGATGTCTAGGATTACTTGTATATCACCGCTGGTTGCCTCGTGCCTTTACGCTCGTATATCTAACGATCTTATTACCAGGCTGCCACCTCTCTCTCAGGCTCAAACAAAATGCTCATGTTCATCGAAACGAACTGTTGATTGCAACGTCGTGCAAGAACGTCGCAGCTTATCTAAAATATAGAAAACTACACCTCTTAACTTTGTTTTATTGATACCAACATCTGATGGCCCAAATAAAAAGTCAGAGTTTCGCCGTAAGGGAGAAGCAATGAATGTGATAGCAATAAATTGGAATGTCACAAGAAGAACGACAAGCAGCACGATACTTGCAGCACGCCGCTGTAGCTCAAATAGGGACGCCGGAAAACAACGCACATGTATACACAGGACAAGCGTGAACAAACAACTGTCACAGTTGTCATATCTTTGTGCTTGAGCAACGCGCTGCAAGTGTCGACAATGGAGAATCAGACGCTCTTAGATATTTTATTGTCTTTTAAACTGCAGTGCGTGGAGGGGCCCCTGTGCGTCTCCTGCCACACAGGGGTGCTGACGCAAGGTATGCCCGGTGTTCGTTTTTTAAATGCGAAGCATTTCTTAGCGAACTTCTGCGACTTTGAGCGTATCTATCTATCTATCTATCTATCTATCTATCTATCTATCTATCTATCTATCTATCTATCTATCTATCTATCTATCTATCTATCTATCTATCTATCTATCTATTTATCTATCTATCTATCTATCTATCTATCTATCTATCTATCTATCTATCTATCTATCTATCTATCTATCTATCTATCTATCTATCTATCTATCTATCTATCCGCCTACGACTTTGTGCTCTCCTGGCCGTTTCGTTAATCGGATGTATACCAAAATTGGTGTGTCATAACATGGCCTTATTACGAACATATATGACAGGTCATATCATGTAAATCATGATACGCATGTCATGAAATCATGATTTACATTCCACGGCTTTAGGACTCTTGCGGCCGTTCCGTTAATTTCACATAAACCAAAATTGGTACGGCGTGACAAGAGCTCATGTCGAACATAATGACAGGCCCAGGCATGCAAATCATGACGCGCATGTCATGTGCAGCATGATTTACATGACATGGTCTCGCGGCGCTCGCGGCCGTTTATATTAAGGGATATATACGAAAACTGGTATGACGAGACATTTCTGTATGACGAACATAACTGACATGTGGTAACATGAAAATCATGACATGCATGTCATGTACGACATGATTTACATGCCACGCTCATGGCGCACTCGCGGTCGTTTCGCTAGATTGATATAAACCAAAATTTGTATTGTGCGATGTGCCTGTATGAAGAACATCAATAACAGGTGGTAGCATGAAAACCACCACATCCATGACTTGTATGTCATGATTTACATGCCACGCTCATGGTGCATTCGCGGCCGTTTCGCTTGCATGATATACACCAAAATTGGTATTGCGTGACACGACAGTATGACGAACCTAAGTGAGAGGTGGTAACATGAAAATCATGACATGCAAGTCATGTACGACCTTAATTTACATGCCACGCTCATGGTGCGCTAGCGGCCGTTTCAGTAGATTGATATAGACCAAAATTTGTATTGCGCGATGTGACTGTATGAAGAACATGAATAACAGTTGGTCAGATAAAAACCATGACATGCATGTCATGTATGTCATGATTTACATGCCACGCTCATGATGCATTTGCGGCCGCTTCGCTAGCTTGATGTACACGAAAATTGGTCTTGCGCGAAGCGACTGTATGACGAACGTAAATGAAACGTGGTAGCATGAAAAACATGACATGCCTGACATGCACGACATGATTTACATGCCATGCTCATGACGCACTCGCGGCCGTTTCGCTTGCTTGAAATACACCAAAATTGGTATTGCGCGACGCGACTGCATCACGAACGTAAATGAGAGGTGGCAACATGGAAATCATGACATGCAGGTCATGTACGGCATGATTTACAAGCCACGCTATTGATACATTCGCGGCCGTTTTCCTAGCTTAATATATACCAAAATTGGTATTGCGCGACGCGACTGTATGACGAACATGAATAACAGGTGGTAATATGACAACCGTGACATGCATGACATGTACGACATGAACATGCCATGCTCATGGCGCACTCGCGGTCATTTCGCTCGTTTGATATACACGAAAATTGGTATTGCACGATGTGACTGTATGACGAACATAAATGAGATGTCTTAACATGCGAATCATGTTATGCATGTCATGTACGGTATGCTTTACATGCCACTGTCATGGTGCGCTCCCGGCCGTTTTGTTAACTGGATATATACCAAAATTGGTATGGCATGACACGACTGCGTGACACGACAGGTCATGCATTGTATATACCAGAATATGCGTTTCATTGGCGTGGTGTATACCAGATTGTACATGCATGGGTGCATGGCAGACATGCGATATATGTTCGACTAGATGCCATGGCATGAATGATTTCATTTGGCTCAAAGACAAACAAGGCGATGTATGCAGCTCTTTGCTGGCTGCTTCGCATTACATCGATTCCGACAGTGCGTGGGACCTGCCGGATTTTTATCGTTCCCCATCACGAGTGGAAACAGAAAGGGGCAACTTTGTTGGGCGCGTCTCAAGGGCAGTTTTCAAATTCAAAGAAAGTGTAGGCACGTTGCGTAATACAAAACACGCTCAAGCTCCTCCGAGATGTGCGTACCACAAGCGGTATATGATGTATATAAATAGCTCGCGGTTATTTTGCCTGCGAATGCATGGCGCGTGGTTGAGGTGTCTAACGCAGCGCTCTGGGGAGCGAGGAGTCGCTCGTTCGAATCCCAGGTGGGATGCTTCGGCTTTTTCTTCTGTTGTTTTTCTTTGTGCGTTATATATATATATATATATATATATATATATATATATATATATATATATATATATACATATAAATATCAGGGACACAACGGCTACGGCGTCAGCCAAAATCCGCCGAGAGTGGCCATATAATTGCTATCGCAATGAAATTGGGGAAGGGCGAAGCATGCAGTGTGCGCCGGTGTTTCCCACAGCAAACTCACTCCTCTGCACTGCTAGCACGTCATATTTTTACGAGCTGGCAGCTGACCAATAATCATTCGCTCGCATAATATTTGAAGGCATGAGAACTTGCCGTCGGTCCCTGCTGGTGGCAAGACATCTTTTCATTCATTTTAATTTGTTCTCGCTTATACCACAGTTACTACAAATAACTTCCTCTACACCTTCCTTGGATTGATTGTCTGTTAGTTCTCATTAGCATTATTATAGTAAGGCAGCATGTAGCCAAATGAAAATGTTGTACTTTCATTACGTGCTACTCACTCAGAACTTGGTACTGACACAAGAAACTCTCAGTGAACGTGAAATTGCCTTGTAGACGGCTTTAGTACTAACGCTTATGTTATGGATACATAACCTGTTCGGAAATTAATGAAAAATCAGTCCTGCCAATGTATCTCGCAAAAGAAGGATAACAAAAACGACCGAACAGAAAAGAGAAAACTGGTTCAGCTTTTTGCATCACTCTACTATTGTTTGCGAAGCAGCAAATGGAAGAATGAACTACAATCGGATACAACATTAGACGTCCATGGCATTTCTTCCTCAAATTCGGATCACACAAGCCTGCACCAATTAGCGCCTACTCTAGAATGACGTCAGGAGCCGGACGGCCGGTGACACCACCTTCGGAGAACATTGCCGAGTGCATGAGCGGGACTATTTCTTTAGTCGCGGAGGTGACCGGCTCCGCGCTTCGGTCATCTGGGCGGAACACTCCGGACTTCTTTAGCTGTATCCGACTATAAGTGCTGATCCTTCTTAAGAGAAGGCCTAATGACTCAGCGCCGCTGTAAATAAGTAATCCAAGGTACATCTCTGTAATATATAATTCTGTTGCTATGTTTCTTCAGAAGTGGTGTACTCAGTTTGTAAGTTAATCTCACCCCACAAATACCACCGTCAAATTGAAATAACCAATGTACGTCTCAGCAGCACAAAGCTATTTCTCGTTATGACACTTTGTATGAATATATTGTCACGTGGTCGTGACATCGACGAAGACAGCAGTCAGCACGTCCGAGATGAAACTGTTTATTTGGCCGAACTTGTGGCCGGGAAACTGAAAGTCAGACTACAGCAATACACTGATAGCGGCGAACAGAGCGTCGACCAACTGCTCATGACTGGGGTGCACCGTCTTTTATACATCACGCATCGAACTTTCCAGTGGGGCGAAGCGAAATCGCGCGGCAGCATGGCGATGGCATTGGCGCGAGCGTGGTCCTTCTTGATGGCAGATATTGTGACTAGATTGTTTGAGAACCACATTCTGTTGCACACACCGCACTATGGCCGAAACTGTTATCAAGGAAGTCCCGCTGGAAGCGCGCGTCTGCGCCTTCGGGCAGTGCCCGCCTGGTGCGTTTTGCAGCCACTTCACGTGCTCGCACAGCCTCGGGCTCTGCTTGCCGGTACGCGCGCTTTCTCGCCGCTTCACGGTCCTTCACATTTTGAAGATCCAATTCGCGCCGCAGCCGTGCAGCTTCGGCCTCACGGGCTCGAACGGCAAGGTCTTCGGGCCGCAGCTGCGCAGCTTGTCGAGCAGCTCCGGCCTCGCGGGCTCGAACGGCGGGGTGTTCTCGCCGCAGCCGTGCAGCTTGTCGAGCAACTTCGGCTTCGCGGGCTCGAACGGCGGAATCTGCTTCGCGGCGTCGACGTGCAGCTTCGGCCTCGCGAGCTCTCACCTCAGGATTCTGTCTGCGAGCGTGCGCTGCCGCCGCCTTCCGTGCCCTCCGTTCCGCAGCCTTGTCTTCCATCTGGCGACTCCGAGCTAAAGTGAAAGCGTGCCAAGAGGGAGCCTCCTGGCGCGTTACTTCTGAAAAGTCGTCTTCTTCTACTGCATACCAGAACGCGCTCTTCTCACGAGCTTGGGTTGGCTACTACAACGCTACAAACGGAGGATGGACAGACCCACGGCATAAGGAGCTTCGCCCCTAATAAAAGAAGAAGCGGGCGTGGCAATATAGACGCCCCTGAAGCACTGAACTTTCTGTGACACGGAGCTCCCATAAACAGTGAAATGAATCCGTCTCTTACTCGCGGAGCAGGGGGTTGAAAGTTGATGTTGAATCGCCTTCTCAGTAACAAATGAAATGGAACACTGTCAGTACCTTTTTTATGAGCGGCTGAAAGTACTCGTAGAAAGCATCTGCTACCAAAATGTATGATTTAAACAAAGTTATGCGTAATCGAATTTATGCATCATTTCGTACGGAACTCTGGAGTTTTATGTGCGAATAGGATGTTATAAGATTATGAGGTGCGTCGTTATGAGAAATGTTCTATCAATTTCGACGGCGTGCCTTTAATGTGAACGTAAATATAGGCGAAGGAGCGGTTTTGCATTTATCGATTATCAAAATGCAGTAGCCGCCCCTACATTACATTCTTCATGTGATTTTATCAGGACCACACAGCAGTAAGGTGGTTATTTGTTTGAGTAATCCCTTAATGAATCAGGCGAATGTACAGGTGTAGAAACTATGTTTCGAACTAGCGTAGATTCTTGCGCCGAGGAATGTTCGTAAAAGAAAAGGGGGATTGTGCTGATATGAGGAGCTTTGGAAACGCAGTATTCCAGCACACACACCCGCTTCATAACGGTCAGGTAGCGCATGACCGTCATTGCCACTGGACCTTTCCGCAGAGCCATATATACCCTTCGGGAGAGTTTGCCAGTTCTTTCCTCTCGCCGCTCTCCGCGCCCCGCCCCAGCGCCGCCCTCTTCTCGTGACATAAACCCTCTCTCCTCGCCGGCGGTGGCGGACGGCAGCAGGGCGCGGAGTCTGGCATTGTCTGGACGGCGAGGTGCCGGCGCGTCGCATTCACACGATTGCTGAGGAGCGCGCGTAGGTTGCGAAGCCGCGTATGGATTCGTGCGCATATTCATGCGTCAATTTGTTGCGTGCGATGAGCTGTTGTTGCGCGCTTGGCTGCTCAAACAGCAGCGCGCAGGGTTTCCGCTTTTTTAGGCTTCCCAAGGAAAAGAAGCGACAACGCCTTTGAATTAGAAACATCAGACGCAATAAATGGACCCCGACCGACTGCTCCGGTTATGCGAGTGACGTACTTGAGTACTTCGCTTGAACATTGCTGGTATTGTAGACAGCGTACCATTAACACAAACTTTTCATTCGTTGTGCAAGTGGGCCCTTTCAGGCGCATGAACTCTAAAAATCATTTTGTCACAATGAAAAAAAGAGATGATGGTTCGCGTTTCGAAAGCTTGGGCAGATTGAAATCTTGCAGCAATCACGCTAAAGGTGTGAAGCCTGATGTGTTGCGTTAACGTAATTTCTTGCGCTGCTGAGCATGAGCTTGGTATGTTACCGTGATGTTGTGAGGGGAAGATTTATTTCGATATCGCAGGTTAGTGCCGCCGCGCGCCAGCTGTGGCAGTTATCTGGCATATGTTTCTGGCATGTTATGTGGTCTGCGTTTCAGTGACTCTCCGCCTACGGTGTCATTTACCGCTGTGTTGCCGCTTTTGTACATGCTTCCAGGTGGACGCTTAATTCGTGCATGTAAATTAATGCGCGCCTCTGTGCTAAGCGAATGTGCCTTGTGCTTTTCAGTCGTGCACGTATAGTGCACCATGTCTGTGCTCGTGTAGGAAGCTCTTCTACTATAGCGAGGTGCCCTGATGTGCTCGAAGAAATTTCGTGATTAGGAAGTATAGGACGTGAGGAAGTTGAGCAGAAAAATGATTTTCTCAAGTAAACCAACAGGATGTTCGCTATCACTGACTAGCAGAACGAAGTATTGTCTTCATTTAACACTCGCCTTCTAGGGGCCCTGCACCTGCTCTGGCAAAAACCTTAGATGCCTCAGCAAACGCAAAAATTGCCCACCGGTGTCCGCGGCGTCGGCGTCCCGTGTCGGCGACGTCAACACAGGGGATGTGAAAAATTACGTAATGACGCCATGATACGACCAAAGCTTGTGACGTCATGATGACTTGGAATAACGGGACTCATCACACGATTGCAACGCCTCCAAGAATGGAGGCGTTGCAAGCTTCCTGCACGTTCCCGGGTCTTGCATTACCTCTGTGCTTGGTGGGCCCATCACAGAGACAGTGCAAAGCGCCGATGTCATGTGATGAAGTTATCAGATGACGTAACGTAACCTGACGTCAACATGACGTCACTGTCATGTCGCAAATTTTAGCTATCTATGAAGTCCTGGTGACGTCACCACATGTTGTTATAATGCCTCTAGGATCGGAGGCGTTGCAAGCTTTCGGCTTTTTACCTGGTCTTATATTGCCTCCGGGATTAGTGGACCGATCACGGAGGCTGTGAAAAGAGCCGATATCATGTGATGACAATATCAGGTGACGTAACGTAATCTGACGTCAGCATGACGTCGTTGCGACGTGACAAATTTGAGTTATCTACAGCGTCCTGGTGACGTCATCACATGATTTTTATCGTCACTCGTGTTGGTGCTGAAGTCTCGGGACTGCAGTCAATTCGCGCGTTTCATGAGGCATCTAAGGCGTTCGCCCTAAAGGCAATGTTTTAATGACCATGTCATTCAACAGCGCAAATTCTGTTTGCAAGAACACCTCCGTACTGTTGAAAGCGCGAGCATGGGAGATCCAATTTCTGACTGTAGTAATCTTGCGCACTCGCCGGTACGCCGCTCCCGAATCAAAGAAAGGAATCAACGTTATATATATAATACACTCAACAGTTCAACTCCAACTTCGGAGTGACCATCATCGCAGGGTCGAAAAACTTCTCGAGCAGCGCAAGCCGAACAGTACTAAACATCTTCAGCGTCAGAAACTTAACCGGACATCGTTATTATTGAACCCAAGCTTCAAAGAAAATAATCAAGAAAAGAAACCAAAATAGACGCAAACCCACAGGCCTTCATAGCACGAAAACTCACCTATGATCACGATACTCCCTTGTTCGAATTTTGAGCGCAGCTTTGTGTTGAGGCAACGCCAACTGTGTTTGAAGTTCTGGCTATCCGCATTGGAACATTCGTTACATATTGCCACAGAAACTGCCAGTGCTCGAGTACTACGCACACCACCACGCGAACCAAGCGAAACGCTGACATCGACATCCCCGTCACGACAAGCGAGACAGTCGCAGCGCACCCGCCAGCCCTGCATGCGTACGAGCTCCGACCGAAGGGCGAGCGCGCGTAACAGAGGAAGAAAGCGATGTTAGAAGCCAGCGGCTCGTTGATATCGACAGACTTCGCGTTCGCTGTCTTTCGTCCTCGTTTGCTCTATCGGTTCCGCCGACAACGCCAACGGCGATGCCGAACAACCCAGGAACGGGCTCCTAAGAGCTGCGCTCTACAAGCAAAGCGCGTATCGTAGAACGTCGTGGACTCGAATCGGCCGTACACAACTCTAGAAATCAGTTTCTCGATGATTTCGACACATCTGATTCTCTCAATATTTCTTAATTAAACTTGTATAACAATGTTCTTGCACAATTTCGCCTTCGCAATTTGCTTAGCAGCGCTAGATTTCACGAATGAAGAGCGCGTACATAACCTCAGACGTGTGCCAGTCGCGCGGAGAGAATATATATGGCGGACGGCGCCGCAGCGGAGGCGTGGCGGTGACGCGAAAGGCGTCATCGCCGCGCCGCGACGTCCCTGCTCCGCCCATTCGCAAGAATCTCTCCATATAGACGGTCCTGCTGTTTACAAACACAGACCCTGGACGGCTTCCAGTTTCGTGCACTGACGTAGCATTGGCGGGGAACAAATGCCTTGGCGGGTAGCCCGCAGATTTTCAACACTTCTCACCCCGTGCCTGGCCAAATATTTCAAATAAAGATGCTTCTAATCTATACCCAACTATATAAGAGTTAGTCTTTAACTTATGCGCCTTCCTTTTATCGGAAGGCGAAAAAAGGGTCATTCCTTAGTCTGATATAACTTAAAAAACACGCTTTCCGCTTCGGTGTTGAATTGAAGAACCGGAAGTTTCTTGGGGTGCAACACGTGCTGCTGCTATCGCAGTATTGAAACCGTCTATAGGGAACCCAAGCTCAAGTTTGCGGCGCGACGACAGCGCCGCGCCAGCCGCGCTGCGGCTCTGTCGGAAAGCTCTGAACCTTTTGCGCGGCCGACTCAGCCCCTTTGACGGTAGCGCACGTGCGCACGCGTTCTTCTCTCGGTGCGGGTAACTGGGAGGCCGTCAATGGGTACGTTGAACCGAGAGGCTTGCTGTGCGAAGGTGCGCATTTCCGCGATGGCAGAAGCGACCCCGCGGAAGCGCAAGCGTGGTCCGAAGTATTGCGGTTTAGTGGCCAGCCACAACAGTGCAGAGAATACCAAGGCACACGATTCACGTGTTAAACTGTATCGTTTCCCGGGCGTGTCGTACGAGAAATAAAGGCGGCAAGCGTGGATAGTTGACAGCGCTGTCTCGCCTTCTATTTTGGCTGTCTGAGTTCATCGCTTTAGTTCGTTCCGACTACCTGAATCGGTAACTAACGCGACGCATGCACGCAGCGACTACAGTAATGATTACTCGCTGTCTTCTCGTATTGTTAAAGTCCAGTTACGGTTGTGGACCAAGCAACTTTGTGTTTTGATTCACCGTGTTCGTGAGACCTATCCGCCGTTGTTGAACGCTCACATTCGCGTTATGCCGTTAGTATTGCGCGGTTGGTTGAATTCAACTGAACTCGGCACATTGTTAGAAGTTCGGCGCCTGCATTTCACGCGTCGGGAAGGCTGCTTTATCACGCCGGAACGTACGCCTGTGCATCTTCAGCAAGATTTGACATCGTTCTGCAGGTTTGCTTTGTTTTTGTCACTTTATTAGTGTGATATATATTTAAGCCACTAAATATAACTGGCACTTAATACATGCTTTGCAAGTGCAACTTTGAAGTAACCACCTTCTCACTGTGCGATTTTCTAGCCGCGTTCGCGCAGCAGGTTTTATACGCCTGTCAAGTCGATATCATAAAAAGAGACTGCAAGCATGACGCGAGAGTCGAAAAAACGAGGCGAGCAGTTCACCTTGCTTCACAATGGTTGAAGCTCAGCTAGCTGTCTCGCGTCTTAATCGGCGGGTGATTCTCCAGCGGCACGGAGGACTTGACTCTAACCTTCTCAGGAAGCAGTGCCATGGCCGTATAATCTTTTTTTCGCACGCCGCAAACGTTTGTTCACTAAAGTACACGGTTGCTACTGTAAGCATGTCATATCAAAACAACAATCATATGATCCGTAGTCCACGCCGCAGAACATCGATAGCGTGTACGGCTTCATTTCGGACTGCATGTGGACCATTATTCATCTTTAACATGACAGAATGAGACTTACCTCGATGTATACGTCCTACACGGTGTAATCGCGACATGGGAAATGCATTTCGCTTTGAGTTGGGCGTCGTTGTTGTCGATCGTCTGCTCTTCACCGTTAGCGTGATTGACGAGCCTTTCTCATTTTATCAAGTTCGCTTTTCGGAAGTGCCAGTCAAGCTGGCAAATCCTTTTGAAGCTTCACTGCAAGCGGTACATTGTGAGGCGGCGCAAGTGCACCGCGAGAGCTCTGCACGTGCAAAGCGAGCGGCAACGCGGTGGAGAGAAGGGAAAACGCGCGCTGCTAACACCCCAGTTTCTCTTTTTCTGCCAGAGATGGCGCTGCCTGTCAAGAGCAGCAGCGCCGCTAAGCGTTGCTTGGGAAGCCTATACGGCTATGTTTTCCGTAAACCGCAGCGCCGCGCTAGCCCCTGGCGGGCACGCGAGGCACTGTGGAAAAAAAGAGTGAGCCCCGCTCCGGCCAACGTTCTTCGTACTGCCTGCTCGCGATATCTTGTGCGTGTATTCGCGTGCCTAAATTAATTCTTGTGCCACGTAATCACAACAGGCTCTTCCTTGTGACACAATTCCGTAAAGACAAGGAGGCGGATTGAGATGATGCCTACACGCATTTTGTTCCATTATACTGTCACGTGGTCGTGACGTCGGCGAAGACAGCAGTCTGCGTTTTCAAAGTGAAACTGTTTATTTGGCCGAACTTGTGGCCGGGAAACGGAAAGTTAATTTACAGCAATACACACGGTATGCGCTGATAGCGGCGAACAGAGCGTCGACCGTGGATCAACTGACAAGCAGTCAAGCGCGTCGGCTTTTATACAGGCGCTATCGAACTTTCCAGCGACCTCGCTGGTGGCGGCGTTATCTCTCGACAAAGCTGGAACATTCGCGTGCGGCGCGCATTCTTAACAAAACGATCTACTACAATCGCGATGCTTCTCGAACACTGCTTCGCGGACAGCGTCGAGCGTTGATAACCGTCCTTGCGGGTCAAGCCCGAATACATCAACATAAAAGAAGTGGGCGTGACAATACCCTTAAAAACGAGAAGATGAAGAGAGAATGGGTGGAGTGGATAAACCGGGAAGGATGAAGAGGACGGTTGGCACTTTGGCAACCCTCTCCGCACGATGCTTTGTCCGCTTTGGAAATTCTGTAGTCTGAAATGACATGTTTGGACGTACCATACCACCTGGCTTCGTGGGCAGTGAGACCAGCCTCGCAGGATAAACCACTAAAATGCTTTCTCCGGGCTCATTTAGGGACCCTCTTTGACAAAGGGGTCGTGAGACTTGCCGTGATATCACACGTGCAAAATATTTATGAAATGTATGGTGAAATAATTCGAAAGGTTAGCAACCCGTAATTTGTATTCGGTTTGAAGTGTCTTTTTCTATCCCTTGCAGTGAAAAATGTGTAGTTCGGAGGAAACATGGGCTATCAAAAACACCCTCACTGTCGAAACCTTATAATAAACTTTAGCTAAACAAAGGCTATAGAAACACACACTATAGGGCTCTGTCGTTGGGAGGGTCGTCCTTTCTTGACTATATTCCATACAAGCAGCGACTCGTTTGAGTTAAGAGCCCTCTCGGTAGTAACGTGATACGAGCAAGCCGTTTTCCGAATCTACGGAGTCGTGCTCCGGTACGGATTCGTGACTCTTCACAATCCTGCTGCTAATTTCATTTCCACCACGTGACGTGCATTGCGAAATACAACGTGCTTTAAACTGTGAAGTAGTTAGACAGGCGCTATGTAAAACGAATGATAAAACCAGCATGATGGCGTCCTCGACGGCGTGTGAAGCGGCGAACCACGTGCGTTGTTAAGACAACGCTAACGGGTGGCTGAAGCACACGACGCAGTTCGGCGCTCTTCTTTTAGATGCGAAGCATATTATGGCGGAGTTCAATCTGGCGCCGGTGGTGGTGGTGTGACCACCCTTACTGCGCATGCGCACACCCTCTCCACACACCTCCTCTGCACTCCTCCTCTCCTCTTCCCTTCACCCCTTCTCCTGCGCAACGCCGCGATTAGCGCCACCGCATGCGCGTCCCCTCCCCCTCTCTCTCTCTCTCCTCTCTACGCTCCCCGACGCGTGCGCCTGTCGACCGCGTTCCCCACTCGCCCTGTGAGAATTAACGGCCAGGCTAGATGGAAGACACAACGCGCGTAGCGTTCCTCTTCGCGTTCCACGACGCAAGGTCGGAGGCATGCCCAACGAACGCCAACGGAACGCGATCGTGCAAGCGCTCCGCGGCTTCGCTTCGCCTCATGATCCCCTTTAGCGGGAGATGGTGTAATTTTCCGTGACGCACTGCGCCTGCGCATGATGGCGCGTGCGACCTTTAGGAAAGGTCCATTGGAAGGGCCATCATGTAATTGTTCTCAAGATGAGACAGTGACAGTTGTTGGTGGAGCTTGAATTCATTGCGAGGTCGCAATCGACTCGAAGTCAGTGCTGTTCCTTGGTATGCCAAGGTATGGTATGCCATTAATAAACTGCTAATTAAGTTGGTATGCCATTAATAAACTGTTCAGTGCAAAACAAGTGGCACAGTACACATAGAAAAGACAAGGACCAGCGCTGGTCTTCGTCTTTTCTATGTGTACAGTGTCAAATTTTTGCGCTGAACAGTCCGTTCCCGAGCCGGCGAGTGTAAAATATTCCGCACATCTTGTTCAATACCTCGTCGTAAAATCTCTCGAAAATCCACTGCTTTGAAGGCATAGCTACAGTTGACAACTGATCGCAAGTTAGTGTGATGCAAGTCTCAGTCTTGGTAGCGTCTATAGCTAATCGCCTGCTTTTCGTTCTGCAGTTCGATTTCTCGCGGCTCCTCCAAACTAGACACTGGGCTTTCGCGGGACGCCGTGCGTTTTCGGGGGGATTCGTGCCTTGGTCCCGAACATTTTAGCTTTGAAATGTGGGGTGGAAGTTCTGGGAACAAGCGCGGCACGGCATCGGGCGCGGAGTTCCCACTTTCCACGTGGGATCAAAACTTCTTGTCCCGCAACGACACGACGATAGTGCTTTAAAATGTCGTCACTCTCAAAATGAACGTCACAGACCTTGCATTTCGCAGTAAGCTTTCTATCTTTGCGATGGAAAGCTTGAATGGCGTAGGGTCTTTTGGAGGTCCGAAGAAGTGTCGTGAAGCGGAGAGGTCGTTGCGGTAGCCGCTCTTGCAGACCGGCGCTAAGAACACATTCACCGCACTGTGAATGTGTTCGCCCTCGTTACGCTTCGTACACCATGCACGTGTCTTCGTACAAGGCGCTAAGCCTGGTCAAGAACAGTCGCAAAAATGACGAGCCAACAAAGCGCAGACGTCGCTGTAACCCACGTGCGCTCGTACATCGGCGACGCCGATCACAACAAGCGCCAGCCGCGGGAGCTAGACATGACTGCAGCGCCACTAGTTCTCACGACCGCCACGCGGACTACCTTTCCGGCGGAGTTTTAAACTGAGTTTGTTCTAGTAACGTTGGTGGAAGGAGTCTTCTTAATGCATATAATTTTGCATGGCAGAAGCGCACAATCACAAAAGGCGACGCCTAACTGCATAAACTGTTTCAGTGCGATTTTCGTGTGCCAACGCCGCTAAATACACACACACGCAAACTTACAAACAGCTACAAAATCGCACAACTATGTCCATCTAGCGGAAAACATATCAAGCAAAGAGCAAACATTAGATAATGTGCTGCCATCTATGAGACATTCTGAAAAACATATGCCGACTACAGCAGAGCCTATATCGTTCGCATGATATAACTGCGTACACGTTGGCGTGGAAAGCACGTAGGCTCTTCGTTTCTCTTGATCAAGAAAAGGCATTTGATCGCCTTGAACATAGCGACATATCCAGCTTAATGGCAGCGCTTAGGTTCTCCCAACACTTCGTTCAAGTTCTAAGAAATATATATAGAAATATACACAGTACGTTCTTTCTTGATGGTTATGAATGTGCCCAATTTATTGTTACGCGCGGGGGTCACCAAGGTTGTCCTCTTTCCCGGTAGTTTTGTACTCAGCCTCGAACCATTCCTTTGCTCGCTACTTACAGATCTACCCAATGCAGATCACCCTCACGGTACCACTACCTGGTAGTGGTACCGTGAGGGTGACAGCTTTCACCAATGACATCACGTTGTATCTGAAGAACGAGGAGAGTCTATCCCGCAGCCTACGTTTTTTTCTATGAATACGGGGCTATATCAGACGGTATGTTGAACTTTTCGTAAATTCAATATTTCCTTGGTTCCCCATACACCTGGCTGAGTCTCCTTTTCCTTCTTCAAAGAATGGCGGCCCTGTAGCTCTCTCTGGTTCCTCTAGCCCGTCTGGCGCGTTCCAGTCGTCTCTCGTGGAGCGCGATGATGGCATCCTTTCTGCCTTGCCATCTCCGCGACTTTATGTGGGGTCTAGGATGTAGAGTACTCCCAACACTAGACAGTCAAGTGGGGCATGGCTCCCTCTTTCACTTGCCCTAATTGCCCGCTACAAGAGTCCAATGAGCTTGTGCTGCAGCAATGTGTAATCGCAAGGGTATTTTGGAGAATCGTTAACACTAGTTTCCATGGCCTACGAGTTAATTGTTTTGTCACATCTGGCCCTTGCTCGCGTAGTCGCTTTGAACGCCTTCTAATTGGTGCGGGTGTTTTAACACGAAAGTGTTTTATGCAGGGGTCCACCAAAACTTCAGTGACAATTTCCGTCACAGAAATGACGTCGAAAAGATCAGATGGCACTGAAGAAATGTTCCATAACGAACATCGTACCCACGACCGCTCGGTCCGCTAGAACATATGCCGGGTACGCTATCCACTGCGCCACGGTCTCAGACTCTAGAGGCTTTACAAACGCGCCTTTTATATCTACCACTCTCCCGGTCGGTGGGGTGGTGTTGCCCTCTGGGAGCGGTAATGTAAAGTAATTCGTCATTACTGTGGCCTCTGCGACGAGCACCTGCAACGCGTTACACGTCCGTTACATTCGGCCCGTTTCAATAGAAGTTCAATTTTGTCAATGCTTTAACACACCGCGAGGTGGCGAGTCTTAGCCCAAACGTCGTAAAAGTGTCGGCCTCGCTCATAACATCACGCTAATCCAAACCAAAAAATTCCACAGCATATCCACGGGGTGAATGATGATGAGTGGGGCGAAGCTCTCGTACGGCAGGATCTTGGCGGCGGCGTCGCGCAGCTTCACGCCCAGTACATCATCATGACGTGAGATCGGGCCGGTTTATACTAAAGGTCGACGAGAGTCATGGCGACTTGCACCTCACTTTAAATTTTACATGTACGCTGTGAATTTTTATTGTTTAATCACGCACAGGAGAAATCTCACCAGGCACTACCTTGAAAGTGAACAATGGCTGCTAATGGGGAATGAGAGACAGAAGAAGTCGGCTTTTAGCTAAGACTTACACTTCTACTAACGTTTCCTACTGGAATATGCCAATGGCTGCTAATGGGGATTGAGAGACAGAAGAAGTCGGCTTTTAGTTAGCGCGCACGCTGCGAATTTTTTATTGTTCAACAACGCACAGGAGAAATCTCCCACCGGCGACACCTTGGAGGTCAAGATCTGGTACTAGCGTTAAGACTGGTTACGCACTACGACGGGGACGAACGGGTGCCGCTTTATGGAGCTTCGCCCCTAAAATAGCTCTGCGACGCGCGCCTGCCTCACCTGGCTGTAACACCGCGTTCCCCGCTCACGAGCTCGCCCCGAGAAAAATCGCGGCTGGGCTACCTGGGAGCCACGACGCGCTTAGCGTTTCCCTCTAGTCCGACCGTGGTGTTCAATCCCATTTTAACACGCCGCGGAATGGCGACCAAGTTCTGCGTCCAATATGCGACGCTCTTCCGGCTGTCACACCTCGTTGGCTGATTACGCTTTCACTGTTAACTACTACCGCTACCACAAGGGTTTGTTTATTCATTTACCATGGACGTTCGTCGTCCGGATGGAGACGCAATCAATCATCAAAGTGGGTGGATCCACGTTTAACGGTGCTATAGCTGCCAGACATCATATACATTGTACAAACTCTTTTCTATCAATGTACAGTAAACATTCAGTTGCTTCTGGAAAGGCACGCTTTACATTCGTGTTACACCGATTCCTATGACGGAGGGATCAATCATCTTCTTTGTTTGTGGTGTAACAGGCGTGAGGCTCATCTGCTTTACGAAGAACAAAACGCGAATTATGTTTATCCCACCTGGTTCCCAGACAGCACAAACGAATCAATCTTGTACGCTGTTGACCCTAACCTTGAGTGCCAATCAGACCCCCAGCTCCCAAGACGTATCGACACACTCATTCATCGCCTAAGACTCGAAACCGCTTACACAAAACACTTCTTATTTCGGATTCATCGTGCATCATGGACAACATGTTCGTGCGGCCACGACGATGAGGATTTGCAACATCTGTTGCTCGACTGTCCCAAGCACGACACACAGAGACAGCGACTCGAACAGGAACTTCACACGCTGGACTCTGAGCGAACATTCTCCTTAGCGAAAATACTAGGCCCATGGCCAACTAGGATAAACTGTAAAGCAATGAAACTGCTCCAGCGTTTTTTTTTGAGGACATTAATATTTGCAATGGCCACTGAGTTTTTGAACTTGTAGGACTGTACATACGTATATATTTTGAATTATTTATTTTGTTATCCTAACAACTATGTGGAAAAAGGTAGCCGTCACCAAGCACAGGCGGCAACAACTCCTTCATTTATTTTCTATTTCAATAAAAAAAAAGGCGTGAGGCTGTTGCAGCGGGTCACCCTCATCATGGTGTGTTTCCGATTCGGGAACGCTTGTACTTCGAAATGCTGTCCTTTCTGTCGGAGGGAATTGTTCTTCCTTGGAGAAGACGAATTTGTTCGGCCGTGGTAGTGCCGCTTTCTGTCGGAATTTAATGGACGTGTGCACCTAGTGTTTCATCGGGCCTGGTTCTTCTAGCCAGGTTATCACACAGTGATTTAATAATGCATATAATCTGTACGTACTATTTTTTTCTGTGTGTGCATGTCCCTGTAGGCGTGAGGGTTCTTGTATACACACACTTATGCTAACACTGTAAATTATGTAAATTACGTGCGCCATAACATTTGCTTAATAGGACTTTTTGGGTGCCTAGT